>NW_026570276.1:0-42417 GCF_019649055.1 Paramacrobiotus metropolitanus
GATCTTCCTGAATCAGCGCCAATGCTGGCTGCACTGCAGCGACTGAAAGTTCTCAATTTCGCTGACCTGCACCACCCGCTCCAACAAACAGTGACAAAACTCAAAGGATTCACTTTGAATGGACGAACGAGAGCAAACTTAATTAACTTTGTAACAATGCTACAAATGTTTGAAACTCGCAGCATTGGTATCCAATAACCTGATACTCTTAAACGTGTAAAGAAAGGTTTAAAGGTACATAGCGTCAGCATAAAACGCTTTCAAGTGACGTATGACAAACTTCGATTGTTGATACTGATTACAACACCCTTCCGTATGGATTTAAGCTGTTTTGAATTTATTAAGTTGTTGAAGCATAACCTCGACCGTTGCACTGCACTGAGTTAAATCAGAAGCGGACTTTAAACCTTAAAATTGCATTCACCAGAAGAAAACAAAACTGCGGCCATTTTCAAGTCTTATACCTAGCCCACTGAACAGTTAAAGGGTATATTCAAGCTAAAAAATTCGCTAAAATTCTCGATCTGCACACAGTGAGGATATGTGCGGGTAGCTACAATGTTAACAACCCGATATCCTAAAACACAAGGGTATCCAATATTCACCAACATACCAGCAAATGTTTCATCAATTCCTTTGCCTGTTCCTCTGAACGAGCTCCGTTAACTGTTGTTTTTCCATTGCGGTAAAGTTGGCAAATGTGCTTTATAGGTTTGATGATGCGGACTGAAAGTCCGGAAAATCGCTGAATGTACTGAGCCATTGCCAACAGTATTCAATTCTGTTCAGATCCAGGGTACAGTTTAAATCCGCAACCGCAACGGCAACGACATTGGGCATAGTAGTGGTATCACAATGCAAATCTAACGGCTTTCCGTAGTGTCGAGACAGGTAGTGAGAGCCTATGGTACGGTGGCAGCCCAGGAATTCAGATTTTTTCACTAGCAAGTTACCGCTTTAACAACCGGCTCTTTTCAACTTTTGGCAAAAAAACGGACTTGGCTGGGTCGCCCTCTTCGGAAGATATTCTCCGCAGGTCACCTGATTGTGTCGATATTCCCCTTTGTATTCCACAGTAAACCGTGTGTGGCGCGCTTGTCTTTTACACGGAGATGTGCTGATTAGCGTGGAAAAAACAGACAGATTCTGCTCAGCTTCAGGGCAGTAAAACGCCAAATGTCTGATGTACTTGGTTCCATTGATAACGAACCAGTCGGTGTGCAGTATACAAAGCGTAGCCATTTCGTCCACGGTGAAAACAAGCCAGAAATCTTCCTGTATAAGGTGATTGCAAGTGGTCCATCACGTTGTTTCATTTACATCTTTTGTTAGTTTCTTTTACCAAGGAATTTCTTGGTCAGTTGACGTCCAAGCGTTTGCAAACCGCTGTACCGAAGTCCAAACGAAAAGTCAAGAGCCGGAAGATGAAGGAAAGCCGGGGCCGAGGAAGGTCAAGCCCAACATTTTGTCGGCTACCATATCTCAGCATCGCCTATTTGCTTTCCGCAACTGGGATAGCCAGTATAGTAGTATACCGTATGGGCAACGACAAATTCGTCGACGGGACCGAACAGTGACGGGAAAGTCAGTACGATTCGTGTGGTTTTGGTGAATGAAAGGAACAGCCGGACAGTTGTTCCTGGAAGTCACCTACGGACGAATGTCTCGCTGACCAAGACCGGCTTTCTCCGCTTGACCGCAGTCATGCTGACTGAAAGCCGGCATGGATGAAGCGGCCCGGGCCAGTGCAGCCGAAACCAGGCGCCTGACACCTGTATCTATTGGACAGTAACATGCACTTTGGCTGAAGCCGTTTCAACGGCACCAACGTGGCTACCATTCGGCGCTTTGAAGTGAAGGGTGGCGATATGATCCATACCCTCTACGGAATCTCTTTTGGTGAACGATGCTATGATGGTCAAAAAAGGTTTGATGAAAGACCAACAGACGTTCAAGGACATGGTGAAGATTCAGAAGAAACAGGGAATTTAAAACCCAATCAAAGAAGGATAAGCGTTCCCTACGTTGGCTGAAGCTGTTGCTGATGCTTTGGCGTCACTGGTCAAACAATTGGACGACGGGACTTCACAACGCTGTCATGAAGACAAATATGTACCTTCCAATGCGTAATGGAACGGTGCCATGGAGCCGGAAACACGTATGGTCATTGCGATTTTATTTGGACTGGATAAGTTCAGTGTTGAGCAAGCTTTAAACTTCGATGTGGATGGTTTTTTGCCTAAGCATGGTGATCAAATTCATGACAACGTTGGAGATATTATTAAACCTGATTATGACTGTGCTGGTGTTTTTCATTGCTCGTACAAATAACGAACGAACGAAAACGTGTCAGTGTCTTTTTTATTTCATTAAAAGCTTGCACATGTTATACAGGGTTCTACTCGTAAATGAGAATACGCGGATGATACTAAATAGCTTTAATGATAAACGTACAGTCGGTGATGATCGTACAGAAATAGCATCGAGATGAACGTAGAATGAAGAGAGCATGAATATCGTATGGGAGAAACGGTAGTGTTTATATACGAGTAAAAGAGGTGAAGGTATTTAGGTAAATAACACAAGAGGCTATGTAGATGTACAGACGTGACACGGAAATACATTCTCTATATGACATCCCCTTCTTGAAGGAATCTCGTAGAGATTATGGTGAAATGGTGGGACCATGGTTTGTGCAGAATGAATTTCATTTTCGCTGGCGCAGGTTGTAGCGTGGTGGTTGCGGTTCGCTTTCACTTTCAGCTGGCTGATCTTGTTCCGCCTGGGGCTGGTCTGTTTGTTGGACGTTCTTCTTCGTCGGCGTGGTTATACCAAGACTTGAGTTGCGAAACATGCACAGTGTCGATCTTACGGCGTCCGTTAACATTGGCAATCTTGTAATTGACATTGCTGACTTTCCAATATCTTATACGGTCCATGCCAGTTCTTAAGTAATTTTGTTGTCAATCTTCCTTTGTTTTCCTGATCGCGCCGGTCTTGTCAACAACTCGAGGAACATTCCAACGGTAAACGAGACTACCGATTGGATAATCAACGGTCGTTCGATGTTGATTATAAAGTGGTGCATTGATCAAAGGCAGCATTGCAGCAGAGTTTTGCGATTTCTTGAGCGTCGCTGGGAAAAAAAATTTGAGTTCTTTAACGTATTGATCCATATCATTTATTAATTGTCGTTCAGTGGCACCAGTGGCAACGTCGAGAGGAGTTGTGGCTTTTCTTCTATACAGGAGTTCAAATGGGGAAAATTTTGTTGTTTTGCTGAGTGAGGTGTTGATGGCGTGAGTGACGAAAGGTATGAACTGGTCCCGTCTGTTATGCTGATCCACATATTTTGAAAGGCTTTGGGCAATCGTCTGATTTGCGCGCTCTGTTAATGCATTCGATTGGAGGTGATAAGCTGTTGTGAACCGTTGTTCACAATTGACTAGCTTAGTCAACTGGGATAACAGCTCATTGCAGAAGCGTGTACCCCGATCGGAAACGATGAAGGACGGGACTCCGTGTCGTAAAATCACATTTTCCATGAGGAATTTTGCTGCATTTTCGGCGGTGGCACTGCGAACCGGTTTGGTTTCGATCCACTTTGTTAGATGATCGATCGCGACCAGTAAATACTGATTGCCTTTTGTTGATGTTGTAAAGGGTCCCTGGTAGTCAATCCGATGGTATGGAACGGCCCGTGGACTTTAATCGGTTGCAAATATCCGGATGGTTTCCCGTTTGGCGGCTTTTAACGTTGCATGGAATACAGGATGCGAGGTGACGGGATACGGATTCAATCATTCCAGGCCAGTAATAACGACCTTGTAAATTGTAGTACGTCTTTTCTTGACCAAAATGGCCGGAAAGGTCATGCGCATTTTAAGAACTTCGGCGTGCATAGTCTTCGGTACGACCAGTAGGAAAAGTCATTTCGTCGTTCTTTGCATGTCAGGACGTGAAGAGGAGCGGAACGCGTCGCAATGTCACGAATGAATTTACCATAGTAACTAACCATTCCCAGGAAGGATCGTAACTGTTTCTTGTTCGTCGGGGCTTCGAGTTTGTAATTGCTTCAACCTTCTTCGGATTGGGACTGATGCCGTAGGATTTACTACGTGTCCCAAGAAGTCAATTTGTGTATGTCCAAATGCACACTTTGAGGGTTTTAGCTTCAGGTCCGCTTCGGAAAGTCTCCGTAGAACTTCTTCCAAGTAAGCTAGATGCTCTTCGAAAGTTTTGCTGAATACGTTAATGTCGTCCAAGTAGATTAGAACAAATTTGTACGTAATTCCATTAAAAATTTTTGTCATCATTCTCATAAAGTTGCGGGGCGTTCGTTAAGCCGAACGGCATTACCTCGAAGCGGTACTGATTTGAAGGTGTTAGGAAGGCGGTTTTGTCTTTCGACTCCTCATCCATCGGAACTTGAAGGTATCCTTGGACCATGTCTAATCCGGAAAAGTACTTTGCTCCTCGAAGGACGTCCAGGCAATCGTCTATCCGTGGAGCGGATACGTCTTTATCGTCGAAGCGTTTAGGTCCCGGTAGTCGACGCATGTCCTTATCCATTCTTCTGTTGAACTAGGACCAAATTCGCTGCATAGTTTGACTGACAGGGTTTGATAATGCCGAGTTTTATCCAATCTTCAATCTGCTTGTCCATGGCTTCTTTTTCCCTTCATGAGTATCTGCGTAGGTTTCTTGCTGTCGGAGAATCCGTGCCGGTGTTAACCGTGCTCGATGCAGTTGGCTCGTCCCATAGGTTGGTCTTTCGTTGGGAACACGTGTCGATACTTGTACAGCAGTTTCAATAATGCCTCTTTCTGGTCAGTGGTCAGCTCTGGGCCCAACTATAACGTCTCTTTGAATTCTTCGAACGATGGATCGCTTGCTAAAATTTGGCTGAATTTCCTAAGCAGGTCGTTCGGGTTTAACTGACCATCAATATCGTCGTACGCATCCTTGGTATTTTCTTGTGACTCGTCGTCGGGGTTTCCCATGTCCACGGGGTTTCACAAGATTAACTCATGTACTTCCTTCTCATTCGATATACTTTGATTACGCGCGTTGAGGATCTGCCGCTGGGTCCAGGTGTACACTTTCTGGCCCATTTGCACTTGACTCGCGTTGTATGGACGAGAAGCACCTGTATTCCCTTTGTCTCGCCAGAGGTGTACAGTCTCCGTTGAGGCGTTGGGAGGTTGTCTTTGGATGGATGTGCTTGGAGCATCTGCGACAGTCCTCACTTTAGTCACAAGTTTCGTCACAGGGTTGTACATCCTTGAGTTTGCGAATTTCACAACAAATGGCGTGCTGTTTAAGTAATCCGTTCCCAAAAGCAGTTTGAACGAAAAATCGTCCAATATCGCGGCCGTTACATTTGTACGTGTCCCAAGTAAATTCACAGCGAATCGACAAGCCTTTGTTATTTAAGTGTATCCCCGAAGCCGACGTAGCGCGTGTACCTGTCCAGGTATGGGCGCAAATTCCTTTCGTTCACAAACCTCCTGTTTACAAGTGAAATACCAGATCCAGTGTCGAGTATGGCTTCGGTCGGCTTATTGTTGATTCGTACGTAACAAGAGAGTGCGCCGGATGAAACGTTGCATATGAGGGTTGATGAATCCGCGGTAAAAGAGCCGAATTTCGCCGCGGGTTTTAGTTTAACGGTCCTTCCATGACGTATTCACTTTCATCATTTCCTTCTCCATCCGTGTACGTGAAGTAGGTCGGTCGTCTTGAGGTCGGCCATTATACATCCCGCGCTGGTAGCTGTTTCCGCGTTGCATGCCGTTTGACCTGTACTGTCGAGAATGTCGACAGTCCGTGGTGACGTGATCGTTCCTTCCGCAGTTGTGACATTTTGAATAGCAGTCGGCAAAGCGGTGTCCGGGTCGGTGTTGTTGTTGCCTCGTGGACGGAAGTCTTGCTTTTGATTGATGTTGTTGATCATCGTCATCACCTGGTCGAATTTCTGGGTCATTTCAGCAATCTTGTCAGGTTGGGTTGAAACTGCAAATGCCGGTTTGTGTTTTTCTTGGTCTTCCAGTTCTTTCTTTTCCGCTTTCTCTTTGTACTAGATTTTCTTGGACTCGGCTGTCAGCTATCCAGGAAGTCTTTAACGTTCGTTGGTCTGTTTGAAATAAAACTGGTCTTCATCCGGGTCGGTAGTTCTCGAAATAACTCAGTCGCTTTATCTCTTTCCGTTTTGCTGTCGGTTGATGACCTCGTACATTTTCAGTACTTTGCTGACATACGAAACAGGATCCTTCTTAGCCAAATTTTGGAAGTGTTCTTTCTTTAGGTCATAGTCCAGGTCAGTTGGCCCAAATGTCTTGAGAAGTGCTGTTCGGAGAGTGTCCCAAACACGGTGTTTTGACCGTTCTGATTCGTACCATCAGCGTTGGCGGAATGACAGGTTGAGGTAACTGAGAATGCTGGTGTTGTCCCAGTCGTAGACTTTAGCGAAACTTTCGATCCTGCTGACAAAATCGCGAACGTCTTCGAACTCTTCCCCCCCGAAGTGTGGCATATCTTTCGGAGTTATTTGCATTAAGACAGGGACGTTGTGTGCTGATTTCAATGATTTTCCACTAACTGCCGGTATGATAAGTCCGTTAACATTGCCTTGACTTCCTGGCTTCTGCTTCAGTTAATGTGAACCGTAAGACGTTGGCTTGTATCGCTTCCGAAAATGCGGCATCACTGTTCTTCTGAACGAAGTTCACCGTCGCGAAATCCTCTAGATTGCCGTAAGTCACTCTTGCGATGACTGGATAATAAGTTGCTACAGATACAAGCGAGAGAAGTATTTTACTCTGTCGATGTCTTCCGGTTTTATATCAGAGGATGCCAAGATGGATCTGATTGGAGAGTTGTTCTGGATAACCCGGTGGTGATGACCGGTGGTGGTGGTCGGGGTGATGATATCTGAAGCGCTGTTGTCCGAGGTGGTGATGTTCGAGGTGGTGGTGAGTGTGTGATTCTTCCGGAAGTCGATGATTGGCTGGAAGTTGATAGGTTGTCTTTAGAAGCAGATAACTGAGGGTGTTGTACTGGTGCTTCTTGACCCGTAGGTTGCGCTGTGAGTGGATGTCGAAGGAGCTGAATTTCGAGTGTCCGGTGGAGGTTGGTTGGTAGGTGGTCGATCCCGATTGATTCGTGATCTTCCTTCTGCAAGGTCGAGAGCAGCGTAGCCTTGCGCCCAGTAATCCTTAGTATCCGGCGTTGAACGGAGTGCTCGGTGTTGTCAGATAAAGGCTGTCAGTGTGCTGGTACTTTGTTTGTTGCGGTGATGTCCTTTGATGATCCAGTAAGATGGAGAGGTCAGCGTGCTTGCGTTTGTCCGGCTTTGACTTGATGACATGAAAGCTACAGTGTCTAAACCGAATTTAGACAACCCCTGGAGCCACCATTGTTTACAAAAGGGTTCTACTCTGTAAATGAGAATACGCGGATGATAATAAATAGCTTTAATAATAAACGTAAATGAGAATACGCGGATGATAATAAATAGCTTTAATAATAAACGTACAGTCGGTGATGATCGTAGAGAAATAGCATCGAGATGAACGTATAATGATGAGAGCATGAATATCGTATGAGAGAAACGGTAGCGTTTATATACGAATAAAAGAGGTGAAGGTATTTAGGTAAATAACACAAGAGGCTATGTAGATGTACAGACGTGACACGGAAATACATTCTCTATATGACACACATCTGTCAGAGGATAGCTCCGTCTGCCATGGTTGTACTGATGTCGAAGGAAGAGTTGACATACTGACACAACATTTTTCCGTTAATTATTCTACTATCCGTAACAACTGCACAAAGTTGGTGTACGATTCACCACTGCAACCTCGTAGAATAATAAACATAAATATTGTCCACAAACAGTGCTACAATAAGGCTGAAAACTGTTCATTTTCTAAAGTTTATTCATTGACAGCTACCAGTGGTGCGAAATGCTGAGAGTAGTTTCCAAAGCTTTTCCGTACGATCACACATTCCCAATTTTGCCGGCTTGCTCTAGTGCAGCGCCAACCAGTGCTTGCTTTTGGTCGGCTAGATAGGTATTCACCACTTTCTGTGAGAGGATTACCATGAATCAACTAGACTAAACTACCGCTTCAGAAGAAAAATTAGTCATTCCCAACAAAAAACGAAGCATCCACTTTGTCAATTTGTCAAAATTTTTCAAACTAGCAATAACCAGGCATTAATGTTTTGCTTCTCTCTAGATGATTGCTTTGAATCCTTCAGACAAAACTATTGTTTCAGAAGAGAAATAAGCCTGTCTCATTAAGCGGAAGGCGATCCTTGTACTTTTTGCGAAACATCCGGATGTTTAGAAATTATTGATCATTCGCATTTTCGAATATCATAAAAAGCGACTGTCACTCTAGACAGAAACCTGTCAGAGTTGGGAAAATAGTCACGCCTAACAAAAAACGAAATTTTGTATCCACCTTGTCAATTTGTCATCCGTATGTCAATCTGTCAAAATCTTTCAAACTGGCAGCCAACAAGGCATTATCGTTTGGCCTTCCTCTTTAGATGAATACGATAAACCATCAGACACAACTACTGCTTCTGGAAATGGAAATACTGTCCTATTAAGGAGAAGAGTTTCTTGTAGATTTAAAACATCGGATGTTTGGAAATCATTGTTATCATTCGTGTTTTCCGAATATCAGGAAAATGACCGTCACTATATATGAAACCTGCTAGAGCTGGAAAAATAGTCATTCCCAACAAAAACAAAATCTTATCCACCTTGTCAATTTGTCATCCAAATGTCAATTTGTCAAAGTCTTTCAAACTTGCAGCCAACCAGGCATTTTGTCTGGCTTCCTCTTTAGATGAATACGATAAACCTTTCAGACAAACCTACTGCTTCAGAAGAAAAATAGGCCTGTCTCATTAAGAAGAGGCGTTTCTTGTAGATTTTGCGAAACCTCCGGATGTTTGAAATAATTATTGTTATCATTCGTGTTTCCCAATATCAGGAAAAATGACTGACAATATATATAGAAACCTGCTCGAGCTGGAAAAATAGTCATTCCCAACAGAAAACAAAATCTTGTATCTACCTTGTCAATTTGTCATCCGATTGTCAATTTGTCAAAAGTCTTTTAAACTTGCAGCCAAACAGGGTACAGTTTTTAATCCGCAGCAGCAACGACATTGGGCATAGTAGTGGCCATCTAATGCAAATCTAACGGCTTTCCGTAGTGTCGAGGACAGGTAGTGGTGAGCCTATGGTACGGTGGGCAGCCCAGGAATTCCAGATTTTTACTACCAGCAAGTTCTACCTTTAACAACCGGCTCTTTTCAACTTTTGGCAAAAAAACGGACTTGGCTGGGTCGCCCTCTTCTTCGGAAGATATTCTCCGCAGGTCACCTGATTGTGTCGATATTCCCCTTTGTATTCCACGATAAACCGTGTGATGGCGCGCTTGTCTTTTTACACGGTGTGCTGATAGCGAAGCGTGTAACGGAAAAACAGACAGATTCTGCTCCAGCTTCATCAGGGCATAAAACGCCAAATGTCTGATGTACTTGTTCCATTGATAACGAACCAGTCGGTGTGCAGTATACAAAGCGTAGCCATTTCGTCCACGGTGAAAACAAGCCAGAAATCTTCCTGTATAAGGTGGTTCAATCTCCATCACGTTGTTTTTTCATTTACATCTTTGTTGGACAAGGAATTTCTTGGTCAGTTTTGACGTCAAGCGTTTGCAAACCGCTGTACCGAAGTCAAACGAAAAAGTCAAGAGCCGGAAGATGAAGGAAAGCGGGGCCGAGAAGGTCCAAGCCCAACATTTTGTCGCTACCATATCTAAGCATCGCCTATTTGCTTTCCGCAACTGGGATAGCCAGTATAGTAGTATACCGTATGAGCGACAAATTCGTCGACGTGGGACCGAACAGCGACAGGAAAGTCAAAACGATTCGTGTGGTTTTTGGTGAGATGAAAGGAACAGCCGGACAGTTGTTCCTGGAAGTCACCTACAGGACAGATGTCTCGCTGACCAAGACCAGCTTTCTCCGCTTGACCGCAGTCATGCTTTGATACAAAGAAAGCCGGCAGATCAACGGCCCGGGCCAGTGCAGCCGAAAACCAGGCGCCTGACACCGTTGTATCTATTGGACAGTAACATGCACTTTGGCTGAAGCCGTTTCAACGGCACCAACGTGGCTACATTCGGCGCTTTGAGTGAAGGGTGGCGATATGATCATACCCTCTACGGAATCTGTTTTTGGTGAGACGATGTATGATGGTAAGGTTTGATGAAAGACCAACAGACGTTCAGGACATGGTGAAAGATCCAAAAGAAACAGGAATTTAAAACCCAATCAAAAGAAGGATAAGCATTCCCTACGTTGGCTGAAGCTGTTATGATGCTTTGGCGTCACTGGTCAAGCAATTGGACAACGGGACTTCCCAACGCTATCATGAAGACAAATATGTACCTTCAATGTGCGTAATGGAACGGTGCCATGGAGCGCTGGAAACACATTATGGTCATTGCGATTTTATTTGGACTGGATAAGTTCAGTGTTGAGCAAGCTTTAAACTTCGATGTGGATGGTTTTTTTGCCTAAAGCATGGTGATCAAATTCATGACAATGTTGGAATATTACTAAACCTGATTATGATTGTTGCTGGTGTTTTCTACAAATAACGAAAACGCGTCAGTGTCTTTTTTATTTCATTAAAAGCTTGCACATCTGTCAGAGGATAGCTCCGTCTGCCACGGTTGTAAAGGCATTATCGTTTGGCCTTCCTCTCTAGATGATTTTTTTAAATCGTTTAGCTAAAACTACTGTTTCAGAAGGAAAATCAGCCATTTGCAACAAAAAAACGAAAATTTGTATCCACCTTATCAATCTGTCAACCGTATGCCAATTCTTCAAATGTCTTTCAACCTGGCAGCCAACCAGGGCATTATTGTCCGGCTTCCTCTTTGATGAATACGATAAACCATTCCACAAAACTACTGCTTCAGAAGAAATAAGCCTGTCTCATTTAAGAGAAGGCGTTTCTTGTAGGTTTCGCGAAACATCCGGATGTTTGGAAATCATTGTTGTCATCATTCGCGTTTTCCGCATATCAGAAACGAAATGACTGTCATTATAAACAGAAACCTGTTAGAGCTGGAAAATATTTATTCCCAACAAAAACGAAATTTGGTATCCACATTGTCAATTTGTCAACCGTATGTCAATTTGTCAAATGTCTTTCAAGCGGCAGCCAACCAAGCACTATCGTTTGGCCACCTCTCCAGATGATTTCCTTAAACTAATAAAACTACCGATTCAGAAGAAAAATGAGTCATTCCCAACAAAAAAATATTTTTGTATCCACCTTGTCAATTTGTCAACCGTATGTCAATTTGTCTAATGTCTTTCAAGCTGGCAGCCAACCAGGCATTATCAGCAGCTACCTCTCCGGATGATTTCCTTAAACTAATAAGACAAAACTACCGATTCAGAAGAAAAATCAGTCATTCCCAACAAAAAAATATTTTTGTATCCACCTTGTCAATTTGTCAACCGTATGTCAATTTGTCAAAAGCCTTTTAAACGGGCAGCCATCTAGGCATTATTGTCCGGCTTCCTCTTTGGATGGCTACCATGAATCTTTCAGACAAAACTATTGCTTCAGAAGTTAAATAAGTCTGTCACGTTAAGCAGAACGCGTTTCTTGTAGATTTTGCGAAACATCCGGATGTTTGGAAATCATTGTTGTCATCATTTTCGTTTTCCGCATATCAGGAGCAAAATGACTGTTATTATAAACAGAAACCTGGTAGAGCTGGTAAAATATTTATTCCCAACAAAAGACGAAATTTAGTATCTACTTTCTCAATTTGTCAACCGTATGTCAATTTGTCAAATGTCTTTCAAGCTGGCAGCCAAATAAGCATTATCGTTTGGCCACCTCTCCAGATGATTTCCTTAAACTAATAAGACAAAACTACCGATTCAGAAGAAAAATCAGTCATTCCCAACAAAAAAATATTTTTTGTATCCACCTTGTCAATTTGTCAACCGTATGTCAATTTGTCAAAAGCCTTTTAAACGGGCAGCCATCTAGGCATTATTGTCCGGCTTCCTCTTTGGATGGCTACCATGAATCTTTCAGACAAAACTATTGCTTCAGAAGTTAAATAAGTCTGTCACGTTAAGCAGAACGCGTTTCTTGTAGATTTTGCGAAACATCCGGATGTTTGGAAATCATTGTTGTCATCATTCGCGTTTTCCGCATATCAGAAACGAAATGACTGTCATTATAAACAGAAACCTGTTAAAGCTTGAAAAAAATTTATTCCCAAAAAAAAACGAAATTTGGTATCCACATTGTCAATTTTTCAACCGTATGTCAATTTGTCAAATGTCTTTCAAGCTGGCAGCCAAATAAGCATTATCGTTTGGCCACCTCTCCAGATGATTTCCTTAAACTAATAAGACAAAACTACCGATTCAGAAGAAAAACGAGTCATTCCCAACAAAAAAATATTTTTTGTATCCACCTTGTCAATTTGTCAACCGTATGTCAATTTGTCTAATGTCTTTCAAGCTGGCAGCCAACCAGGCATTATCGCTTGGCCACCTCTCAGATGATTTCCTTAAACTAATAAGACAAAACTACCGATTCAGAAGAAAAACCAGTCATTCCCAACAAAAAAATATTTTTTGTATCCACCTTGTCAATTTGTCAACCGTATGTCAATTTGTCAAAAGCCTTTTAAACGGGCAGCCATCTAGGCATTATTGTCCGGCTTCCTCTTTGGATGGCTACCATTAATCTTTCAGACAAAACTATTGCTTCAGAAGTTAAATAAGTCTGTCACGTTAAGCAGAACGCGTTTCTTGTAGATTTTGCGAAACATCCGGATGTTTGAAAATCATTGTTGTCATCATTTGCGTTTTCCGCATATCAGGAGCGAAATGACTGTTATTATAAACAGAAACCTGGTAGAGCTGGAAAAATATTTATTCCCAACAAAAGACGAAATTTAGTATCTACTTTCTCAATTTGTCAACCGTATGTCAATTTGTCAAATGTCTTTCAAGCTGGCAGCCAAATAAGCATTATCGTTTGGCCACCTCTCCAGATGATTTCCTTAAACTAATAAGACAAAACTACCGATTCAGAAGAAAAACCAGTCATTCCCAACAAAAAAATATTTTTTGTATCCACCTTGTCAATTTGTCAACCGTATGTCAATTTGTCAAAAGCCTTTTAAACGGGCAGCCATCTAGGCATTATTGTCCGGCTTCCTCTTTGGATGGCTACCATGAATCTTTCAGACAAAACTATTGCTTCAGAAGTTAAATAAGTCTGTCACGTTAAGCAGAACGCGTTTCTTGTAGATTTTGCGAAACATCCGGATGTTTGGAAATCATTAATGTCATCACTCGCGTTTTCCGCATGTCAGAAACGAAATGACTGTCATTATAAACAGAAACCTGTTAGAGCTGGAAAATATTTATTCCCAACAAAAAACGAAATTTGGTATCCACATTGTCAATTTGTCAACCGTATGTCAATTTGTCAAATGTCTTTCAAGCGGCAGCCAACCAAGCACTATCGTTTGGCCACCTCTCCAGATGATTTCCTTAAACTAATAAGACAAAACTACCGATTCAGAAGAAAAACGAGTCATTCCCAACAAAAAAATATTTTTTGTATCCACCTTGTCAATTTGTCAACCGTATGTCAATTTGTCTAATGTCTTTCAAGCTGGCAGCCAACCAGGCATTATCGCTTGGCCACCTCTCAGGATGATTTCCTTAAACTAATAAGACAAAACTACCGATTCAGAAGAAAAACCAGTCATTCCCAACAAAAAAATATTTTTTGTATCCACCTTGTCAATTTGTCAACCGTATGTCAATTTGTCAAAAGCCTTTTAAACGGGCAGCCATCTAGGCATTATTGTCCGGCTTCCTCTTTGGATGGCTACCATGAATCTTTCAGACAAAACTATTGCTTCAGAAGTTAAATAAGTCTGTCACGTTAAGCAGAACGCGTTTCTTGTAGATTTTGCGAAACATCCGGATGTTTGGAAATCATTGTTGTCATCATTCGCGTTTTCCGCATATCAGAAACGAAATGACTGTAATTATAAACAGAAACCTGTTAAAGCTTGAAAAATATTTATTCCCAAAAAACGAAATTTGGTATCCACATTGTCAATTTTGTCAACCGTATGTCAATTTGTCAAATGTCTTTCAAGCTGGCAGCCAAATAAGCATTATCGTTTGGCCACCTCTCCAGATGATTTCCTTAAACTAATTAGACAAAACTATCGCTTCAAAGAAAAATCAGTCATTCCCAACAAAAAATATTTTTTGTATCCACCTTGTCAATTTGTCAACCGTATGTCAATTTGTCAAAAGCCTTATAAACGGGCAGCCATCTAGGCATTATTGTCCGGCTTCCTCTTTAGATGATTACCATAAATCCTTCAGACAAAACAATTGCTTCAGAAGTTAAATAAGTCTGTCACATTAAGCAGAACGCGTTTCTTGTAGATTTTGCGAAACATCCGGATGTTTGGAAATCATTGTTGTCATCATTCGCGTTTTCCGCATGTCAGAAACGAAATGACTGTCATTATAAACAGAAACCTGTTAGAGCTGAAAAATATTTATTCCCAACAAAAAACGAAATTTGGTATCCACATTGTCAATTTGTCAACCGTATGTCAATTTGTCAAATGTCTTTCAAGCGGCAGCCAACCAAAGCACTATCGTTTGGCCACCTCTCCAGATGATTTCCTTAAACTAATTAGACAAAACTACCGCTTCAGAAGAAAAATAGTCATTCCCAACAAAAAATATTTTTGTATCCACCTTGTCAATTTGTCAACCGTATGTCAATTTGTCTAATGTCTTTCAAGCTGGCAGTCAACCAGGCATTATCGCTTGGCCACCTCTCAGGATGATTTCCTTAAACTAATAAGACAAAACTACCGATTCAGAAGAAAAATCAGTCATTCCCAACAAAAAATATTTTTGTATCCACCTTGTCAATTTGTCAACCGTATGTCAATTTGTCAAAAGCCTTTTAAACGGGCAGCCATCTAGGCATTATTGTCCGGCTTCCTCTTTGGATGGCTACCATAAATCTTTCAGACAAAACTATTGCTTCAGAAGTTAAATAAGTCTGTCACGTTAAGCAGAACGCGTTTCTTGTGGATTTTGCGAAACATCCGGATGTTTGAAAATCATTGTTGTCATCATTTGCGTTTTCCGCATATCAGGAGCGAAATGACTGTTATTATAAACAGAAACCTGGTAGAGCTGGAAAAATATTTATTCCCAACAAAAAGACGAAATTTGTATCCACCTTGTCAATTTGTCAACCGTATGTCAATTTGTCAAATGTCTTTCAAGCTGGCAGCCAAATAAGCATTATCGTTTGGCCACCTCTCCAGATGATTTCCTTAAACTAATTAGACAAAACTACCGCTTCAAAAGAAAAATCAGTCATTCCCAACAAAAAATATTTTTTGTATCCACCTTGTCAATTTGTCAACCGGATGTCAATTTGTCAAAAGCCTTTTAAACGGGCAGCCATCTAGGCATTATTGTCCGGCTTCCTCTTTAGATGACTACCATAAATCTTTCGGACAAAACAATTGCTTCAGAAGTTAAACAAGTCTGTCACATTAAGCAGAGCGCGTTTCTTGTAGATTTTGCGAAACATCCGTATGTTTGGGAAATCACTGTTGTCATCATTTGCGTTTTCCGCATATCAGAAGCGAAATGACTGTCATTATAAACAGAAACCTGTTAGAGCTGGAAAAATATTTATTTCCAACAAAAAACGAAATTTGGTATCCACATTGTCAATTTGTCAACCGTATGTCAATTTGTCAAATGTCTTTCAAGCTGGCAGCCAAATAAGCATTATCGTTTGGCCACCTCTCCAGATGATTTCCTTAAACTAATTAGACAAAACTACCGATTCAGAAGAAAAATCAGTCATTCCCAACAAAAAAATATTTTTTGTATCCACCTTGTCAATTTGTCAACCGTATGTCAATTTGTCAAAAGCCTTTTAAACGGGCAGCCATCTAGGCATTATTGTCCGGCTTCCTCTTTGGATGGCTACCATAAATCTTTCAGACAAAACTATTGCTTCAGAAGTTAAATAAGTCTGTCACATTAAGCAGAACGCGTTTCTTGTAGATTTTGCGAAACATCCGGATGTTTGGAAATCATTGTTGTCATCATTCGCGTTTTCCGCATATCAGGAACGAAATGACTGTCATTATAAACAGAAACCTGTTAAAGCTTGAAAAATTTATTCCCAACAAAAAACGAAATTTGGTATCCACATTGTCAATTTTTCAACCGTATGTCAATTTGTCAAATGTCTTTCAAGCTGGCAGCCAAATAAGCATTATCGTTTGGCCACCTCTCCAGATGATTTCCTTAAACTAATTAGACAAAACTACCGCTTCAAAATAAAAATTCAGTCATTCCCAACAAAAAAATATTTTTTGTATCCACCTTGTCAATTTGTCAACCGTATGTCAATTTGTCAAAAGCCTTTAAACGGGCAGCCATCTAGGCATTATTGTCCGGCTTCCTCTTTAGATGACTACCATAAATCTTTCAGACAAAACTAACGGCTTCAGAAGTTAAATAAGTCTGTCTCATTAAGCAGAACGCGTTTCTTGTAGATTTTGCGAAACATCCGGATGTTTGGAAATCATTGTTGTCATCATTCGCGTTTTCCGCATATCAGGAACGAAATGACTGTCATTATAAACAGAAACCTGTTAGAGCTGGAAAAATATTTATTCCCAACAAAAAACGAAATTTGGTATCCACATTGTCAATTTGTCAACCGTATGTCAATTTGTCAAATGTCTTTCAAGCGGCAGCCAACCAAGCACTATCGTTTGGCCACCTCTCCAGATGATTTCCTTAAACTAATAAGACAAAACTACCGATTCAGAAGAAAAATCAGTCATTCCCAACAAAAAAAATATTTTTGTATCCACCTTGTCAATTTGTCAACCGTATGTCAATTTGTCTAATGTCTTTCAAGCTGGCAGCCAACCAGGCATTATCGCTTGGCCACCTCTCCAGATGATTTCCTTAAACTAATAAGACAAAACTACCGATTCAGAAGAAAAATCAGTCATTCCCAACAAAAAATATTTTTGTATCCACCTTGTCAATTTGTCAACCGTATGTCAATTTGTCAAAAGCCTTTTAAACGGGCAGCCATCTAGGCATTATTGTCCGGCTTCCTCTTTGGATGGCTACCATAAATCTTTCAGACAAAACTATTGCTTCAGAAGTTAAATAAGTCTGTCACATTAAGCAGAACGCGTTTCTTGTAGATTTTGCGAAACATCCGGATGTTTGGAAATCATTGTTGTCATCATTCGCGTTTTCCGCATATCAGGAACGAAATGACTGTCATTATAAACAGAAACCTGTTAAAGCTTGAAAAATATTTATTCCCAACAAAAAACGAAATTTGGTATCCACATTGTCAATTTGTCAACCGTATGTCAATTTGTCAAATGTCTTTCAAGCTGGCAGCCAAATAAGCATTATCGTTTGGCCACCTCTCCAGATGATTTCCTTAAACTAATTAGACAAAACTACCGCTTCAAAAGAAAAATCAGTCATTCCCAACAAAAAAATATTTTTTGTATCCACCTTGTCAATTTGTCAACCGTATGTCAATTTGTCAAAAGCCTTTTAAACGGGCAGCCATCTAGGCATTATTGTCCGGCTTCCTCTTTAGATGACTACCATAAATCTTTCAGACAAAACTATTGCTTCAGAAGTTAAATAAGTCTGTCACATTAATCAGAACGCGTTTCTTGTAGATTTTGCGAAACATCCGGATGTTTGGGAATCATTGTTGTCATCATTCGCGTTTTCCGCATATCAGGAACGAAATGACTGTCATTATAAACAGAAACCTGTTAGAGCTGGAAAAATATTTATTCCCAACAAAAACGAAATTTGGTATCCACATTGTCAATTTGTCAACCGTATGTCAATTTGTCAAATGTCTTTCAAGCGGCAGCCAACCAAGCACTATCGTTTGGCCACCTCTCCAGATGATTTCCTTAAACTAATTAGACAAAACTACCGCTTCAGAAGAAAAATCAGTCATTCCCAACAAAAAATATTTTTGTATCCACCTTGTCAATTTGTCAACCGTATGTCAATTTGTCTAATGTCTTTCAAGCTGGCAGTCAACCAGGCATTATCGCTTGGCCACCTCTCAGGATGATTTCCTTAAACTAATAAGACAAAACTACCGATTCAGAAGAAAAATCAGTCATTCCCAACAAAAAATATTTTTGTATCCACCTTGTCAATTTGTCAACCGTATGTCAATTTGTCAAAAGCCTTTTAAACGGGCAGCCATCTAGGCATTATTGTCCGGCTTCCTCTTTGGATGACTACCATAAATCTTTCAGACAAAACTATTGCTTCAGAAGTTAAATAAGTCTGTCACATTAAGCAGAACGCGTTTCTTGTAGATTTTGCGAAACATCCGGATGTTTGAAATCATTGTTGTCATCATTTGCGTTTTCCGCATATCAGGAACGAAATGACTGTCATTATAAACAGAAACCTGTTAGAGCTGGAAAATATTTATTCCCAACAAAAGACGAAATTTGGTATCCACTGTCAATTTGTCAACCGTATGTCAATTTGTCAAATGTCTTTCAAGCTGGCAGCCAAATAAGCATTATCGTTTGGCCACCTCTCCAGATGATTTCCTTAAACTAATTAGACAAAACTACCGCTTCCAAAGAAAAATCAGTCATTCCCAACAAAAAAATATTTTTTGTATCCACCTTGTCAATTTGTCAACCGGATGTCAATTTGTCAAAAGCCTTTTAAACGGGCAGCCATCTAGGCATTATTGTCCGGCTTCCTCTTTAGATGACTACCATAAATCTTTCGGACAAAACAATTGCTTCAGAAGTTAAACAAGTCTGTCACATTAAGCAGAGCGCGTTTCTTGTAGATTTTGCGAAACATCCGGATGTTTGGAAATCACTGTTGTCATCATTTGCGTTTTCCGCATATCAGGAGCGAAATGACTGTCATTATAAACAGAAACCTGTTAGAGCTGGAAAAATATTTATTCCCAACAGAAAACGAAATTTGGTATCCACATTGTCAATTTGTCAACCGTATGTCAATTTGTCAAATGTCTTTCAAGCTGGCAGCCAAATAAGCATTATCGTTTGGCCACCTCTCCAGGTGATTTCCTTAAACTAATTAGACAAAACTACCGATTCAGAAGAAAAATCAGTCATTCATAACAAAAAAATATTTTTTGTATCCACCTTGTCAATTTGTCAACCGTATGTCAATTTGTCAAAAGCCTTTTAAACGGGCAGCCATCTAGGCATTATTGTCCGGCTTCCTCTTTGGATGGCTACCATAAATCTTTCAGACAAAACTATTGCTTCAGAAGTTAAATAAGTCTGTCACATTAAGCAGAACGCGTTTCTTGTAGATTTTGCGAAACATCCGGATGTTTGGAAATCATTGTTGTCATCATTCGCGTTTTCCGCATATCAGGAACGAAATGACTGTCATTATAAACAGAAAACTGTTAGAGCTGGAAAAATATTTATTCCCAACAAAAAAAGAAATTTGGTATCCACATTGTCAATTTGTCAACCGTATGTCAATTTGTCAAATGTCTTTCAAGCTGGCAGCCAAATAAACATTATCGTTTGGCCACCTCCCCAGATGATTTCCTTAAACTAATTAGACAAAACTACCGCTTCAAAAGAAAAATCAGTCATTCCCAACAAAAAAATATTTTTTGTATCCACCTTGTCAATTTGTCAACCGGATGTCAATTTGTCAAAAGCCTTTTAAACGGGCAGCCATCTAGGCATTATTGTCCGGCTTCCTCTTTAGATGACTACCATAAATCTTTCGGACAAAACAATTGCTTCAGAAGTTAAACAAGTCTGTCACATTAAGCAGAGCGCGTTTCTTGTAGATTTTGCGAAACATCCGTATGTTTGGAAATCACTGTTGTCATCATTTGCGTTTTCCGCATATCAGGAGCGAAATGACTGTCATTATAAACAGAAACCTGTTAGAGCTGGAAAAATATTTATTCCCAACAAAAAACGAAATTTGGTATCCACATTGTCAATTTGTCAACCGTATGTGAATTTGTCAAATGTCTTTCAAGCGGCAGCCAACCAAGCACTATCGTTTGGCCACCTCTCCAGACGATTACCTTAAACTAATTAGACAAAACTACCGATTCAGAAGAAAAATCAGTCATTCCCAACAAAAAAATATTTTTTGTATCCACCTTGTCAATTTGTCAACCGTATGTCAATTTGTCTAATGTCTTTCAAGCTGGCAGCCAACCAGGCATTATCGCTTGGCCACCTCTCCAGATGATTTCCTTAAACTAATTAGCCAAAACTACCGCTTCAGAAGAAAAATCAGTCATTCCCAACAAAAAAATATTTTTTGTATCCACCTTGTCAATTTGTCAACCGTATGTCAATTTGTCAAAAGCCTTTTAAACGGGCAGCCATCTAGGCATTATTGTCCGGCTTCCTCTTTGGATGGCTACCATAAATCTTTCAGACAAAACTATTGCTTCAGAAGTTAAATAAGTCTGTCACATTAAGCAGAACGCGTTTCTTGTAGATTTTGCGAAACATCCGGATGTTTGGAAATCATTGTTGTCATCATTCGCGTTTTCCGCATATCAGGAACGAAATGACTGTCATTATAAACAGAAACCTGTTAGAGCTGGAAAAATATTTATTCCCAACAAAAACGAAATTTGGTATCCACATTGTCAATTTGTCAACCGTATGTCAATTTGTCAAATGTCTTTCAAGCTGGCAGCCAAATAAGCATTATCGTTTGGCCACCTCTCCAGATGATTTCCTTAAACTAATTAGACAAAACTACCGCTTCAGAAGAAAAATCAGTCATTCCCAACAAAAAAATATTTTTTGTATCCACCTTGTCAATTTGTCAACCGGATGTCAATTTGTCAAAAGCCTTTTAAACGGGCAGCCATCTAGGCATTATTGTCCGGCTTCCTCTTTGGATGGCTACCATAAATCTTTCAGACAAAACTATTGCTTCAGAAGTTAAATAAGTCTGTCACATTAAGCAGAACGCGTTTCTTGTAGATTTTGCGAAACATCCGGATGTTTGGAAATCATTGTTGTCATCATTCGCGTTTTCCGCATATCAGGAACGAAATGACTGTCATTATAAACAGAAAACTGTTAGAGCTGGAAAAATATTTATTCCCAACAAAAAAAGAAATTTGGTATCCACATTGTCAATTTGTCAACCGTATGTCAATTTGTCAAATGTCTTTCAAGCTGGCAGCCAAATAAACATTATCGTTTGGCCACCTCCCCAGATGATTTCCTTAAACTAATTAGACAAAACTACCGCTTCAAAAGAAAAATCAGTCATTCCCAACAAAAAAATATTTTTTGTATCCACCTTGTCAATTTGTCAACCGGATGTCAATTTGTCAAAAGCCTTTTAAACGGGCAGCCATCTAGGCATTATTGTCCGGCTTCCTCTGTAGATGACTACCATAAATCTTTCGAACAAAACAATTGCTTCAGAAGTTAAACAAGTCTGTCACGTTAAGCAGAGCGAGTTTCTTGTAGATTTTGCGAAACATCCGGATGTTTGGATATCATTGTTGTCATCATTCGCGTTTTCCGCATATCAGGAACGAAATGACTGTCATTATAAACAGAAACCTGTTAGAGCTGGAAAAATATTTATTCCCAACAAAAACGAAATTTGGTATCCACATTGTCAATTTGTCAACCGTATGTCAATTTGTCAAATGTCTTTCAAGCTGGCAGCCAAATAAGCATTATCGTTTGGCCACCTCTCAGATGATTTCCTTAAACTAATTAGACAAAACTACCGCTTCAAAGAAAAATCAGTCATTCCCAACAAAAAAATATTTTTTGTATCCACCTTGTCAATTTGTCAACCGGATGTCAATTTGTCAAAAGCCTTTTAAACGGGCAGCCATCTAGGCATTATTGTCCGGCTTACTCTTTGGATGACTACCATAAATCTTTGAGACAAAACTATTGCTTCAGAAGTTAAATAAGTCTGTCACATTAAGCAGAACGCGTTTCTTGTAGATTTTGCGAAACATCCGGATGTTTGGAAATCATTGTTGTCATCATTCGCGTTTTCCGCATATCAGGAACGAAATGACTGTCATTATAAACAGAAACCTGTTAAAGCTTGAAAAATATTTATTCCCAACAAAAAACGAAATTTGGTATCCACATTGTCAATTTGTCAACCGTATGTCAATTTGTCAAATGTCTTTCAAGCTGGCAGCCAAATAAGCATTATCGTTTGGCCACCTCTCCAGATGATTTCCTTAAACTAATTAGACAAAACTACCGCTTCAAAGAAAAATCAGTCATTCCCAACAAAAAATATTTTTGTATCCACCTTGTCAATTTGTCAACCGTATGTCAATTTGTCAAAAGCCTTTTAAACGGGCAGCCATCTAGGCATTATTGTCCGGCTTCCTCTTTAGATATTACCATAAATCTTTCAGACAAAACTATTGCTTCAGAAGTTAAATAAGTCTGTCACATTAAGCAGAGCGCGTTTCTTGTAGATTTTGCGAAACATCCGGATGTTTGGAAATCATTGTTGTCATCATTCGCGTTTTCCGCATATCAGGAACGAAATGACTGTCATTATAAACAGAAACCTGTTAGAGCTGGAAAAATATTTATTCCCAACAAAAACGAAATTTTTGTATCCACATTGTCAATTTGTCAACCGTATGTCAATTTGTCAAATGTCTTTCAAGCGGCAGCCAACCAAGCACTATCGTTTGGCCACCTCTCCAGATGATTTCCTTAAACTAATTAGACAAAACTACCGTTCAGAAGAAAAATCAGTCATTCCCAACAAAAAATATTTTTTGTATCCACCTTGTCAATTTGTCAACCGTATGTCAATTTGTCTAATGTCTTTCAAGCTGGCAGCCAACCAGGCATTATCGCTTGGCCACCTCTCCAGATGATTTCCTTAAACTAATTAGACAAAACTACCGATTCAGAAGAAAAATCAGTCATTCCCAACAAAAATATTTTTGTATCCACCTTGTCAATTTGTCAACCGTATGTCAATTTGTCAAAAGCCTTTTAAACGGGCAGCCATCTAGGCATTATTGTCCGGCTTCCTCTTTGGATGGCTACCATAAATCTTTCAGACAAAACTATTGCTTCAGAAGTTAAATAAGTCTGTCACATTAAGCAGAACGCGTTTCTTGTAGATTTTGCGAAACATCCGGATGTTTGGAAATCATTGTTGTCATCATTCGCGTTTTCCGCATATCAGGAACGAAATGACTGTCATTATAAACAGAAACCTGTTAGAGCTGGAAAAATATTTATTCCCAACAAAAAACGAAATTTGGTATCCACATTGTCAATTTTTCAACCGTATGTCAATTTGTCAAATGTCTTTCAAGCTGGCAGCCAAATAAGCATTATCGTTTGGCCACCTCTCCAGGTGATTTCCTTAAACTAATTAGACAAAACTACCGATTCAGAAGAAAAATCAGTCATTCCCAACAAAAAAATATTTTTTGTATCCACCTTGTCAATTTGTCAACCGTATGTCAATTTGTCAAAAGCCTTTTAAACGGGCAGCCATCTAGGCATTATTGTCCGGCTTCCTCTTTAGATGACTACCATAAATCTTTCGGACAAAACAATTGCTTCAGAAGTTAAACAAGTCTGTCACGTTAAGCAGAGCGCGTTTCTTGTAGATTTTGCGAAACATCCGGATGTTTGGAAATCATTGTTGTCATCATTTGCGTTTTCCGCATATCAGGAACGAAATGACTGTCATTATAAACAGAAACCTGTTAGAGCTGGAAAAATATTTATTCCCAACAAAAAACGAAATTTGGTATCCACATTGTCAATTTGTCAACCGTATGTCAATTTGTCAAATGTCTTTCAAGCTGGCAGCCAAATAAGCATTATCGTTTGGCCACCTCTCCAGATGATTTCCTTAAACTAATTAGACAAAACTACCGCTTCAAAAGAAAAATCAGTCATTCCCAACAAAAAAATATTTTTTGTATCCACCTTGTCAATTTGTCAACCGTATGTCAATTTGTCAAAAGCCTTTTAAACGGGCAGCCATCTAGGCATTATTGTCCGGCTTCCTCTTTGGATGGCTACCATAAATCTTTCAGACAAAACTATTGCTTCAGAAGTTAAATAAGTCTGTCACATTAAGCAGAACGCGTTTCTTGTAGATTTTGCGAAACATCCGGATGTTTGGAAATCATTGTTGTCATCATTCGCGTTTTCCGCATATCAGAACGAAATGACTGTCATTATAAACAGAAACCTGTTAAAGCTTGAAAAAATTTATTCCCAACAAAAAACGAAATTTGGTATCCACATTGTCAATTTGTCAACCGTATGTCAATTTGTCAAATGTCTTTCAAGCTGGCAGCCAAACCAAGCATTATCGTTTGGCCACCTCTCCAGATGATTTCCTTAAACTAATAGACAAAACTACCGCTTCAAAGAAAATCAGTCATTCCCAACAAAAAATATTTTTTGTATCCACCTTGTCAATTTGTCAACCGTATGTCAATTTGTCAAATGTCTTTCAAGCTGGCAGCCAACCAGGCATTATCGCTTGGCCACCTCTCCAGATGATTTCCTTAAACTAATATGACAAAACTACCGCTTCAGAAGAAAACCAGTCATTCCCAACAAAAATATTTTTGTATCCACCTTGTCAATTTGTCAACCGTATGTCAATTTGTCAAAAGCCTTTTAAACGGGCAGCCATCTAGGCATTATTGTCCGGCTTCCTCTTTGGATGACTACCATAAATCTTTCAGACAAAACTATTGCTTCAGAAGTTAAATAAGTCTGTCACATTAAGCAGAACGCGTTTCTTGTAGATTTTGCGAAACATCCGGATGTTTGGAAATCATTGTTGTCATCATTCGCGTTTTCCGCATATCAGGAACGAAATGACTGTCATTATAAACAGAAACCTGTGAGCTGGAAAATATTTATTCCCAACAAAAACGAAATTTTGGTATCCACCTTGTCAATTTGTCAACCGTATGTCAATTTGTCAAATGTCTTTCAAGCTGGCAGCCAAATAAGCATTATCGTTTGGCCACCTCCAGATGATTTCCTTAAACTAATTAGACAAAACTACCGCTTCAGAAGAAAAATCAGTCATTCCCAACAAAAATATTTTTGTATCCACCTTGTCAATTTGTCAACCGTATGTCAATTTGTCAAAAGCCTATAAATCGATCAGCCATCTAGGCATTATTGTCCGGCTTCCTCTTTAGATGACTACCATAAATCTTTCGGACAAAACAATTGCTTCAGAAGTTAAACAAGTCTGTCACATTAAGCAGAGCGCGTTTCTTGTAGATTTTGCGAAACATCCGGATGTTTGGAAATCATTGTTGTCATCACTCGCGTTTTCCGCATATCAGGAACGAAATGACTGTCATTATAAACAGAAACCTGTTAAAGCTTGAAAAATATTTGTTCCCTACAAAAGACGAAATTTGGTATCCACATTGTCAATTTGTCAACCGTATGTCAATTTGTCAAAAGCCTTTTAAACGGGCAGCCATCTAGGCATTATTGTCCGGCTTCCTCTTTAGATGACTACCATAAATCTTTCGGACAAACAATTGCTTCAGAAGTTAAACAAGTCTGTCACATTAAGCAGAGCGCGTTTCTTGTAGATTTTGCGAAACATCCGGATGTTTGGAAATCATTGTTGTCATCATTCGCGTTTTCCGCATATCAGGAACGAAATGACTGTCATTATAAACAGAAACCTGTTGAAGCTTGAAAAATATTTATTCCCAACAAAAAACGAAATTTGGTATCCACATTGTCAATTTGTCAACCGTATGTCAATTTGTCAAATGTCTTTCAAGCTGGCAGCCAAATAAGCATTATCGTTTGGCCACCTCTCCAGATGATTTCCTTAAACTAATTAGACAAAACTACCGCTTCAAAAGAAAAATCAGTCATTCCCAACAAAAAATATTTTTGTATCCACCTTGTCAATTTGTCAACCGGATGTCAATTTGTCAAAAGCCTTTTAAACGGGCAGCCATCTAGGCATTATTGTCCGGCTTCCTCTTTAGATGACTACCATAAATCTTTCAGGACAAAACCAATTGCTTCAGAAGTTAAACAAGTCTGTCACATTAAGCAGAGCGCGTTTCTTGTAGATTTTGCGAAACATCCGGATGTTTGGAAATCATTGTTGTCATCATTCGCGTTTTCCGCATATCAGGAACGAAATGACTGTCATTATAAACAGAAACCTGTTAGAGCTGGAAAAATATTTATTCCCAACAAAAAACGAAATTTGGTATCCACATTGTCAATTTGTCAACCGTATGTCAATTTGTCAAATGTCTTTCAAGCTGGCAGCCAAATATACATTATCGTTTGGCCACCTCTCCAGGTGATTTCCTTAAACTAATTAGACAAAACTACCGATTCAAAAGAAAAATCAGTCATTCCCAACAAAAAAATATTTTTTGTATCCACCTTGTCAATTTGTCAACCGTATGTCAATTTGTCAAAAGCCTTTTAAACGGGCAGCCATCTAGGCATTATTGTCCGGCTTCCTCTTTGGATGGCTACCATAAATCTTTCAGACAAAACTATTGCTTCAGAAGTTAAATAAGTCTGTCACATTAAGCAGAACGCGTTTCTTGTAGATTTTGCGAAACATCCGGATGTTTGGAAATCATTGTTGTCATCATTCGCGTTTTCCGCATATCAGAAACGAAATGACTGTCATTATAAACAGAAACCTGTTAAAGCTTGAAAAAAATTTATTCCCAAAAAAAAAACGAAATTTGGTATCCACATTGTCAATTTGTCAACCGTATGTCAATTTGTCAAATGTCTTTCAAGCTGGCAGCCAACCAAGCATTATCGTTTGGCCACCTCTCCAGATGATTTCCTTAAACTAATTAGACAAAACTACCGCTTCAAAAGAAAATCAGTCATTCCCAACAAAAAAATATTTTTTGTATCCACCTTGTCAATTTGTCAACCGTATGTCAATTTGTCAAATGTCTTTCAAGCTGGCAGCCAACCAGGCATTATCGCTTGGCCACCTCTCCAGATGATTTCCTTAAACTAATAAACAAAACTACCGATTCAGAAGAAAATAGTCATTCCCAACAAAAATATTTTTGTATCCACCTTGTCAATTTGTCAACCGTATGTCAATTTGTCAAATGTCTTTCAAGCTGGCAGCCAAATAAGCATTATCGTTTGGCCACCTCCAGATGATTTCCTTAAACTAATTAGACAAAACTACCGCTTCAAAGAAAAATCAGTCATTCCCAACAAAAAATATTTTTGTATCCACCTTGTCAATTTGTCAACCGGATGTCAATTTGTCAAAAGCCTTTTAAACGGGCAGCCATCTAGGCATTATTGTCCGGCTTCCTCTTTGGATGACTACCGTAAATCCTTCAGACAAAACTATTGCTTCAGAAGTTAAACAAGTCTGTCACGTTAAGCAGAGCGCGTTTCTTGTAGATTTTGCGAAACATCCGGATGTTTGGAAATCATTGTTCTCATCATTTGCGTTTTCTGCATATCAGGAACGAAATGACTGTCATTATAAACAGAAACCTGTTAGAGCTGGAAAAATATTTATTCCCAACAAAAAACAAAATTTGGTATCCACATTGTCAATTTGTCAACCGTATGTCAATTTGTCAAATGTTTTTCAAGCTGGCAGCCAAATAAGCATTATCGTTTGGCCACCTCTCCAGATGATTTCCTTAAACTAATTAGACAAAACTACCGCTTCAAAGAAAAATCAGTCATTCCCAACAAAAAATATTTTTTGTATCCACCTTGTCAATTTGTCAACCGTATGTCAATTTGTCAAAAGCCTTTTAAACGGGCAGCCATCTAGGCATTATTGTCCGGCTTCCTCTTTGGATGGCTACCATAAATCTTTCAGACAAAACTATTGCTTCAGAAGTTAAATAAGTCTGTCACATTAAGCAGAACGCGTTTCTTGTAGATTTTGCGAAACATCCGGATGTTTGGAAATCATTGTTGTCATCATTTGCGTTTTCCGCATATCAGGAGCGAAATGACTGTCATTATAAACAGAAACCTGTTAGAGCTTGAAAAATATTTGTTCCCTACAAAAGACGAAATTTGGTATCCACAGTGTCAATTTGTCAACCGGATGTCAATTTGTCAAATGTCTTTCAAGCTGCATTATCGTTTGCCACCTCCAGATGATTTCTTAAACTAATTAGACAAAACTACCGCTTCAGAAGAAAAATCAGTCATTCCCAACAAAAAATATTTTGTATCCACCTTGTCAATTTGTCAACCGTATGTCAATTTGTCAAAAGCCTTTTAAACGGGCAGCCATCTAGGCATTATTGTCCGGCTTCCTCTTTGGATGGCTACCATAAATCTTTCAGACAAAACTATTGCTTCAGAAGTTAAATAAGTCTGTCACATTAATCAGAACGCGTTTCTTGTAGATTTTGCGAAACATCCGGATGTTTCGAAATCATTGTTGTCATCATTTGCGTTTTCCGCATATCAGGAACGAAATGACTGTCATTATAAACAGAAACCTGTTAGAGCTGGAAAAATATTTATTCCCAACAAAAAACGAAATTTGGTATCCACATTGTCAATTTGTCAACCGTATGTCAATTTGTCAAATGTCTTTCAAGCTGGCAGCCAAATAAGCATTATCGTTTGGCCACCTCTCCAGGTGATTTCCTTAAACTAATTAGACAAAACTACCGCTTCAGAAGAAAAATCAGTCATTCCCAACAAAAAATATTTTTGTATCCACCTTGTCAATTTGTCAACCGGATGTCAATTTGTCAAAAGCCTTTTAAACGGGCAGCCATCTAGGCATTATTGTCCGGCTTCCTCTTTAGATGACTACCATAAATCTTTCGGACAAAACAATTGCTTCAGAAGTTAAACAAGTCTGTCACATTAAGCAGAGCGCGTTTCTTGTAGATTTTGCGAAACATCCGTATGTTTGGAAATCACTGTTGTCATCATTCGCGTTTTCCGCATATCAGAACGAAATGACTGTCATTATAAACAGAAACCTGTTAGAGCTGGAAAAATATTTATTCCCAACAAAAAACGAAATTTGGTATCCACATTGTCAATTTGTCAACCGTATGTCAATTTGTCAAATGTCTTTCAAGCTGGCAGCCAACCAAGCATTATCGTTTGGCCACCTCTCCAGATGATTTCCTTAAACTAATTAGACAAAACTACCGATTCAGAATAAAAAGCAGTCATTCCCAACAAAAAAATATTTTTGTATCCACCTTGTCAATTTGTCAACCGTATGTCAATTTGTCTAATGTCTTTCAAGCTGGCAGCCAACCAGGCATTATCGCTTGGCCACCTCTCCAGATGATTTCCTTAAACTAATAAGACAAAACTACCGATTCAGAAGAAAAATCAGTCATTCCCAACAAAAAAATATTTTTTGTATCCACCTTGTCAATTTGTCAACCGGATGTCAATTTGTCAAAAGCCTTTTAAACGGGCAGCCATCTAGGCATTATTGTCCGGCTTCCTCTTTAGATGATTACCATAAATCCTTCAGACAAAACTATTGCTTCAGAAGTTAAACAAGTCTGTCACATTAAGCAGAGCGCGTTTCTTGTAGATTTTGCGAAACATCCGGATGTTTGGAAATCATTGTTGTCATCATTCGCGTTTTCCGCATATCAGGAACGAAATGACTGTCATTATAAACAGAAACCTGTTAAAGCTGGAAAAATATTTATTCCCAACAAGAAACGAAATTTAGTATCCACATTGTCAAGTTGTCAACCGGATGTCAATTTGTCAAAAGCCTTTTAAACGGGCAGCCATCTAGGCATTATTGTCCGGCTTCCTCTTTAGATGATTACCATAAATCCTTCAGACAAAACTATTGCTTCAGAAGTTAAATAAGTCTGTCACATTAAGCAGAACGCGTTTCTTGTAGATTTTGCGAAACATCCGGATGTTTGGAAATCATTGTTGTCATCATTCGCGTTTTCCGCATATCAGGAACGAAATGACTGTCATTATAAACAGAAACCTGTTAGAGCTTGAAAAATATTTGTTCCCTACAAAAGACGAAATTTGGTATCCACATTGTCAATTTTTCAACCGTATGTCAATTTGTCAAATGTCTTTCAAGCTGGCAGCCAAATAAACATTATCGTTTGGCCACCTCCCCAGATGATTTCCTTAAACTAATTAGACAAAACTACCGCTTCAAAAGAAAAATCAGTCATTCCCAACAAAAAATATTTTTGTATCCACCTTGTCAATTTGTCAACCGTATGTCAATTTGTCAAAAGCCTTATAAACGGGCAGCCATCTAGGCATTATTGTCCGGCTTCCTCTTTAGATGATTACCATAAATCCTTCAGACAAAACTATTGCTTCAGAAGTTAAATAAGTCTGTCACATTAAGCAGAACGCGTTTCTTGTAGATTTTGCGAAACATCCGGATGTTTGGAAATCATTGTTGTCATCATTCGCGTTTTCCGCATATCAGGAACGAAATGACTGTTATTATAAACAGAAACCTGTTAGAGCTGGAAAAATATTTGTTCCCACAAAAACGAAATTTGGTATCCACATTGTCAATTTGTCAACCGTATGTCAAATTTGTCGAATGTCTTCCAAGCTGCATTATCGTTTCCCCTTCCATCTAGATGATTACCTTTAATCAATTACCAAAAACTACCGCTTCAGAAGAAAAATCAGTCATTCCCAACAAAAAACGATTTTTTGTATCCACCTTGTCAATTTGTCAACCGTATGTCAATTTGTCAAAGCCGTTTAAACGGGCAGCCATCTAGGCATTATTGTCCGGCTTCCTCTTTAGATGACTACCATAAATCTTTCGGACAAACAATTGCTTCAGAAGTTAAACAAGTCTGTCTCATTAAGCAGAACGCGTTTCTTGTAGATTTTGCGAAACATCCGGATGTTTTGAAATCATTGTTGTCATCATTTGCGTTTTCCGCATATCAGGAACGAAATGACTGTCATTATAAACAGAAACCTGTTAGAGCTGGAAAAATATTTATTCCCAACAAGAAACGAAATTTAGTATCCACATTGTCAAGTTGTCAACCGGATGTCAATTTGTCAAAAGCCTTTTAAACGGGCAGCCATCTAGGCATTATTGTCCGGCTTCCTCTTTAGATGACTACCATAAATCTTTCGGACAAACAATTGCTTCAGAAGTTAAACAAGTCTGTCACATTAAGCAGAGCGCGTTTCTTGTAGATTTTGCGAAACATCCGGATGTTTTGAAATCATTGTTGTCATCATTTGCGTTTTCCGCATATCAGGAACGAAATGACTGTCATTATAAACAGAAACCTGTTAGAGCTGGAAAAATATTTATTCCCAACAAAAACGAAATTTAGTATCCACATTGTCAAGTTGTCAACGGGATGTCAATTTGTCAAAAGCCTTTTAAACGGGCAGCCATCTAGGCATTATTGTCCGGCTTCCTCTTTAGATGACTACCATAAATCTTTCGACAAACAATTGCTTCAGAAGTTAAACAAGTCTGTCACATTAAGCAGAACGCGTTTCTTGTAGATTTTGCGAAACATCCGGATGTTTGGAAATCATTGTTGTCATCATTCGCGTTTTCCGCATATCAGGAACGAAATGACTGTCATTATAAACAGAAACCTGTTAAAGCTAGAAAAATATTTATTCCCAACAAAAAACGAAATTTGGTATCCACATTGTCAATTTGTCAAGCGTATGTCAATTTGTCGAATGTCTTTCAAGCTGCATTATCGTTTCGCCTTCTCTCTAGATGATTACCTTTAATCAATTACCAAAAACTACCGCTTCAGAAGAAAAATCAGTTATTCCCAACAAAAAACGAAATTTAGTATCCACCTTGTCAATTTGTCAACCGTGTGTCAATTTGTCAAAAGCCTTTAAACGGGCAGCCATCTAGGCATTATTGTCCGGCTTCCTCTTTAGATGACTACCATAAATCTTTCGGACAAAACAATTGCTTCAGAAGTTAAACAAGTCTGTCACATTAAGCAGAGCGCGTTTCTTGTAGATTTTGCGAAACATCCGGATGTTTGGAAATCATTGTTATCGTCATTTGCGTTTTCCGCATATCAGGAACGAAATGACTGTCATTATAAACAGAAACCTGTTAGAGCTGGAAAAATATTTATTCCCAACAAAAAACGAAATTTGGTATCCACATTGTCAAGTTGTCAACCGGATGTCAATTTGTCAAAAGCCTTTTAAACGGGCAGCCATCTAGGCATTATTGTCCGGCTTTCCTTTAGATGACTACCATAAATCTTTCGGACAAAACAATTGCTTCAGAAGTTAAACAAGTCTGTCACATTAAGCAGAGCGCGTTTCTTGTAGATTTTGCGAAACATCCGTATGTTTGGAAATCACTGTTGTCATCATTTGCGCTTTCCGCATATCAGGAACGAAATGACTGTCATTATAAACAGAAGCCTGTTAAAGCTTGAAAAATATTTATTCCCAACAAAAAACGAAATTTGGTATCCACGTTGTCAATTTGTCAACCGAATGTAAATTTGTCAAATGTCTTTCAAGCTGGCAGCCAAATAAGCATTATCGTTTGGCCACCTCTCCAGATGATTTCCTTAAACTAATTAGACAAAACTACCGCTTCAAAAGAAAAATCAGTCATTCCCAACAAAAAATATTTTTGTATCCACCTTGTCAATTTGTCAACCGTATGTCAATTTGTCAAAAGCTCGTTTAAACGGGCAGCCATCTAGGCATTATTGTCCGGCTTCCTTTAGATGACTACCATAAATCTTTCGGACAAAACAATTGCTTCAGAAGTTAAACAAGTCTGTCACATTAAGCAGAGCGCGTTTCTTGTAGATTTTGCGAAACATCCGGATGTTTGAAATCATTGTTGTCATCATTTGCGTTTTCCGCATATCAGGAACGAAATGACTGTCATTATAAACAGAAACCTGTTAGAGCTGGAAAAATATTTATTCCCAACAAAAAACGAAATTTAGTATCCACATTGTCAAGTTGTCAACCGGATGTCAATTTGTCAAAAGCCTTTTAAACGGGCAGCCATCTAGGCATTATTGTCCGGCTTCCTCTTTAGATGACTACCATAAATCTTTCGGACAAACAATTGCTTCAGAAGTTAAACAAGTCTGTCTCATTAAGCAGAACGCGTTTCTTGTAGATTTTGCGAAACATCCGGATGTTTGGAAATCATTGTTGTCATCATTCGCGTTTTCCGCATATCAGGAACGAAATGACTGTCATTATAAACAGAAACCTGTTAGAGCTTGAAAAATATTTATTCCCTACAAAAACGAAATTTGGTATCCACATTGTCAATTTGTCAACCGTATGTCAATTTGTCAAATGTCTTTCAAGCTGCATTATCGTTTGCCACCTCTCAGATGATTACCTTTAAACCAATTAGACAAAACTACCGCTTCAGAAGAAAAATCAGTCATTCCCAACAAAAAACGATTTTTTGTAACCACCTTGTCAATTTGTCAACCGTATGTCAATTTGTCAAAAGCCTTTAAACGGGCAGCCATCTAGGCATTATTGTCCGGCTTCCTCTTTAGATGACTACCATAAATCTTTCGGACAAAACAATTGCTTCAGAAGTTAAACAAGTCTGTCACATTAAGCAGAGCGCGTTTCTTGTAGATTTTGCGAAACATCCGGATGTTTCGAAATCATTGTTGTCATCATTTGCGTTTTCCGCATATCAGGAACGAAATGACTGTCATTATAAACAGAAACCTGTTAGAGCTGGAAAAATATTTATTCCCTACAAAAGACGAAATTTGGTATCCACATTGTCAATTTGTCAACCGTTTGTCAATTTGTCAAATGTCTTTCAAGCTGCATTATCGTTTTGCCTTCTCTCTAGATGATTACCTTTAATCAATTACCAAAAACTACCGCTTCAGAAGAAAAATCAGTCATTTCCAACAAAAAACGAAATTTAGTATCCACCTTGTCAATTTGTCAACCGTATGTCAATTTGTCAAAAGCCGTTTAAACGGGCAGCCATCTAGGCATTATTGTCCGGCTTCCTCTTTAGATGACTACCATAAATCTTTCGGACAAACAATTGCTTCAGAAGTTAAACAAGTCTGTCACATTAAGCAGAGCGCGTTTCTTGTAGATTTTGCGAAACATCCGGATGTTTGGAAATCATTGTTGTCATCATTTGCGTTTTCCGCATATCAGGAACGAAATGACTGTCATTATAAACAGAAACCTGTTAGAGCTGGAAAAATATTTATTCCCAACAAAAAACGAAATTTGGTATCCACATTGTCAAGTTGTCAAAAGGATGTCAATTTGTCAAAGCCTTTTAAACGGGCAGCCATCTAGGCATTATTGTCCGGCTTCCTCTTTAGATGACTACCATAAATCTTTCGGACAAAACAATTGCTTCAGAAGTTAAACAAGTCTGTCACATTAAGCAGAGCGCGTTTCTTGTAGATTTTGCGAAACATCCGGATGTTTGGAAATCATTGTTGTCATCATTCGCGTTTTCCGCATATCAGGAACGAAATGACTGTCATTATAAACAGAAACCTGTTGAAGCTTGAAAAATATTTATTCCCAACAAAAAACGAAATTTGGTATCCACATTGTCAATTTGTCAACCGGATGTCAATTTGTCAAAAGCCTTTTAAACGGGCAGCCATCTAGGCATTATTGTCCGGCTTCTCTTTAGATGACTACCATAAATCTTTCGGACAAACAATTGCTTCAGAAGTTAAACAAGTCTGTCACATTAAGCAGAGCGCGTTTCTTGTAGATTTTGCGAAACATCCGGATGTTTGGAAATCATTGTTGTCATCATTCGCGTTTTCCGCATACCAGAACGAAACGACTGTCATTATAAACAGAAACCTGTTAGAGCTTGAAAAATATTTATTCCCAACAAAAACGAAATTTGGTATCCACATTGTCAATTTGTCAACCGTATGTCAATTTGTCAAATGTCTTTCAAGCTGCATTATCGTTTGCCCTCTCTAGATGATTACCTTTAACCAATTACCAAAACTACCGCTTCAGAAGAAAAATCAGTCATTCCAACAAAAAATATTTTTGTATCCACCTTGTCAATTTGTCAACCGTATGTCAATTTGTCAAAAGCCTTTAAACGGGCAGCCATCTAGGCATTATTGTCCGGCTTCCTCTTTAGATGACTACCATAAATCTTTCGGACAAAACCAATTGCTTCAGAAGTTAAACAAGTCTGTCACATTAAGCAGAGCGCGTTTCTTGTAGATTTTGCGAAACATCCGGATGTTTGGAAATCATTGTTGTCATCATTCGCGTTTTCCGAATATCAGGAACGAAATGACTGTCATTATAAACAGAAACCTGTTAGAGCTGGAAAGATATTTATTCCCAACAAAAAACGAAATTTGGTATCCATTGCCAATTTGTCAACCGTATGTCAATTTGTCAAAAGCCTTCTAAACGGGCAGCCATCTAGGCATTATTGTCCGGCTTTCTCTTTAGATGACTACCATAAATCTTTCGGACAAACAATTGCTTCAGAAGTTAAACAAGTCTGTCACATTAAGCAGAGCGCGTTTCTTGTAGATTTTGCGAAACATCCGGATGTTTGGAAATCATTGTTGTCATCATTCGCGTTTTCCGCATATCAGGAACGAAATGACTGTCATTATAAACAGAAACCTGTTGAAGCTTGAAAATATTTATTCCCAACAAAAAACGAAATTTGGTATCCACATTGTCAATTTGTCAACCGTATGTCAATTTGTCAAAAGCCTTTTAAACGGGCAGCCATCTAGGCATTATTGTCCGGCTTCCTCTTTAGATGACTACCATAAATCTTTCGGACAAAACAATTGCTTCAGAAGTTAAACAAGTCTGTCACATTAAGCAGAGCGCGTTTCTTGTAGATTTTGCGAAACATCCGGATGTTTGGAAATCATTGTCATCATTCGCGTTTTCCGCATATCAGGAACGAAATGACTGTCATTATAAACAGAAACCTGTTAGAGCTTGAAAAATATTTGTTCCCAACAAAAACGAAATTTGGTATCCACATTGTCAATTTGTCAAGCGTATGTCAATTTGTCGAATGTCTTTCAAGCTGCATTATCGTTTCGCCTTCTCTCTAGATGATTACCTTTAATCAATTACCAAAAACTACCGCTTCAGAAGAAAAATCAGTTATTCCCAACAAAAAACGAAATTTAGTATCCACCTTGTCAATTTGTCAACCGTATGTCAATTTGTCAAAAGCCGTTTAAACGGGCAGCCATCTAGGCATTATTGTCCGGCTTCCTCTTTAGATGACTACCATAAATCTTTCGGACAAAACAATTGCTTCAGAAGTTAAACAAGTCTGTCACATTAAGCAGAGCGCGTTTCTTGTAGATTTTGCGAAACATCCGGATGTTTCGAAATCATTGTTGTCATCATTTGCGTTTTCCGCATATCAGGAACGAAATGACTGTCATTATAAACAGAAACCTGTTAGAGCTGGAAAAATATTTATTCCCAACAAAAAACGAAATTTAGTATCCACATTGTCAAGTTGTCAACCGGATGTCAATTTGTCAAAAGCCTTTTAAACGGGCAGCCATCTAGGCATTATTGTCCGGCTTCCTCTTTAGATGACTACCATAAATCTTTCGGACAAAACAATTGCTTCAGAAGTTAAACAAGTCTGTCACATTAAGCAGAGCGCGTTTCTTGTAGATTTTGCGAAACATCCGGATGTTTGGAAATCATTGTTGTCATCATTCGCGTTTTCCGCATATCAGGAACGAAATGACTGTCATTATAAACAGAAACCTGTTGAAGCTTGAAAAATATTTATTCCCAACAAAAAACGAAATTTGGTATCCACATTGTCAAGTTGTCAACCGGATGTCAATTTGTCAAAAGCCTTTTAAACGGGCAGCCATCTAGGCATTATTGTCCGGCTTCCTCTTTAGATGACTACCATAAATCTTTCGGACAAACAATTGCTTCAGAAGTTAAACAAGTCTGTCACATTAAGCAGAGCGCGTTTCTTGTAGATTTTGCGAAACATCCGGATGTTTGGAAATCATTGTTGTCATCATTCGCGTTTTCCGCATATCAGGAACGAAATGACTGTCATTATAAACAGAAACCTGTTGAAGCTTGAAAATATTTATTCCCAACAAAAAACGAAATTTGGTATCCACATTGTCAATTTGTCAACCGTATGTCAATTTGTCAATGTCTTTCAAGCTGGCAGCCAACCAGGCATTATCGTTTGGCCACCTCTCCAGATGATTTCCTTAAACTAATTAGACAAAACTACCGCTTCAGAAGAAAAATCAGTCATTTCCAACAAAAAATATTTTTGTATCCACCTTGTCAATTTGTCAACCGGATGTCAATTTGTCAAAAGCCTTTTAAACGGGCAGCCATCTAGGCATTATTGTCCGGCTTCCTCTTTAGATGATTACCATAAATCCTTCAGACAAAACTATTGCTTCAGAAGTTAAATAAGTCTGTCTCATTAAGCAGAACGCGTTTCTTGTAGATTTTGCGAAACATCCGGATGTTTGGAAATCATTAATGTCATCATTCGCGTTTTCCGCATATTAGGAACGAAACGACTGTCATTATAAACAGAAACCTGTTAGAGCTTGAAAAATATTTGTTCCCTACAAAAGACGAAATTTGGTATCCACATTGTCAATTTGTCAACCGTTTGTCAATTTGTCAAATGTCTTTCAAGCTGCATTATCGTTTTGCCTTCTCTCTAGATGATTACCTTTAATCAATTACCAAAAACTACCGCTTCAGAAGAAAAATCAGTCATTTCCAACAAAAAACGAAATGTAGTATCCACCTTGTCAATTTGTCAACCGTATGTCAATTTGTCAAAAGCCGTTTAAACGGGCAGCCATCTAGGCATTATTGTCCGGCTTCCTCTTTAGATGACTACCATAAATCTTTCGGACAAAACAATTGCTTCAGAAGTTAAACAAGTCTGTCACATTAAGCAGAGCGCGTTTCTTGTAGATTTTGCGAAACATCCGGATGTTTCGAAATCATTGTTGTCATCATTTGCGTTTTCCGCATATCAGGAACGAAATGACTGTCATTATAAACAGAAACCTGTTAGAGCTGGAAAATATTTATTCCCAACAAAAACGAAATTTGTATCCACATTGTCAAGTTGTCAACCGGATGTCAATTTGTCAAAAGCCTTTTAAACGGGCAGCCATCTAGGCATTATTGTCCGGCTTCCTCTTTAGATGACTACCATAAATCTTTCGGACAAACAATTGCTTCAGAAGTTAAACAAGTCTGTCACATTAAGCAGAGCGCGTTTCTTGTGGATTTTGCGAAACATCCGGATGTTTAGAAATCATTGTTGTCATCATTCGCGTTTTCCGCATATCAGGAACGAAATGACTGTCATTATAAACAGAAACCTGTTAGAGCTTGAAAAATATTTATTCCCAACAAAAAACGAAATTTGGTATCCACATTGTCAAGTTGTCAACCGGATGTCAATTTGTCAAAAGCCTTTTAAACGGGCAGCCATCTAGGCATTATTGTCCGGCTTCCTCTTTAGATGACTACCATAAATCTTTCGGACAAACAATTGCTTCAGAAGTTAAACAAGTCTGTCACATTAAGCAGAGCGCGTTTCTTGTAGATTTTGCGAAACATCCGGATGTTTGGAAATCATTGTTGTCATCATTCGCGTTTTCCGCATATCAGGAACGAAATGACTGTCATTATAAACAGAAACCTGTTAGAGCTTGAAAAATATTTATTCCCAACAAAAAACGAAATTTGGTATCCACATTGTCAATTTGTCAACCGTATGTCAATTTGTCTAATGTCTTTCAAGCTGGCAGCCAACCAGGCATTATCGCTTGGCCACCTCTCCAGATGATTTCCTTAAACTAATAAGACAAAACTACCTATTCAGAAGAAAAATTAGTCATTCCCAACAAAAAACGTAATTTGGTATCCACATTGTCAAGTTGTCAACCGTATGTCAATTTGTCAAAAGCCTTTTAAACGGGCAGCCATCTAGGCATTATTGTCCGGCTTCCTCTTTAGATGATTACCATAAATCCTTCAGACAAAACTATTGCTTCAGAAGTTAAATAAGTCTGTCTCATTATGCAGAACGCGTTTCTTGTAGATTTTGCGAAACATCCAGATGTTTTGAAATCATTAATGTCATCATTCGCGTTTTCCGCATATTAGGAACGAAACGACTGTCATTATAAACAGAAACCTGTTAGAGCTTGAAAAATATTTATTCCCTACAAAAGACGAAATTTGGTATCCACATTGTCAATTTGTCAACCGTTTGTCAATTTGTCAAATGTCTTTCAAGCTGCATTATCGTTTTGCCTTCTCTCTAGATGATTACCTTTAATCAATTACCAAAAACTACCGCTTCAGAAGAAAAATCAGTCATTTCCAACAAAAAACGAAATGTAGTATCCACCTGTCAATTTGTCAACCGTATGTCAATTTGTCAAAAGCCGTTTAAACGGGCAGCCATCTAGGCATTATTGTCCGGCTTCCTCTTTAGATGACTACCATAAATCTTTCGGACAAAACAATTGCTTCAGAAGTTAAACAAGTCTGTCACATTAAGCAGAGCGCGTTTCTTGTAGATTTTGCGAAACATCCGGATGTTTCGAAATCATTGTTGTCATCATTTGCGTTTTCCGCATATCAGGAACGAAATGACTGTCATTATAAACAGAAACCTGTTAGAGCTGGAAAAATATTTATTCCCAACAAGAAACGAAATTTAGTATCCACATTGTCAAGTTTGTCAACCGTATGTCAATTTGTCAAAAGCCTTTTAAACGGGCAGCCATCTAGGCATTATTGTCCGGCTTCTCTTTAGATGACTACCATAAATCTTTCGGACAAACAATTGCTTCAGAAGTTAAACAAGTCTGTCACATTAAGCAGAGCGCGTTTCTTGTGGATTTTGCGAAACATCCGGATGTTTGAAATCATTGTTGTCATCATTCGCGTTTTCCGCATATCAGGAACGAAATGACTGTCATTATAAACAGAAACCTGTTAGAGCTTGAAAAATATTTGTTCCCTACAAAAGACGAAATTTGGTATCCACATTGTCAATTTGTCAACCGGATGTCAATTTGTCAAATGCCTTTTAAACGGGCAGCCATCTAGGCATTATTGTCCGGCTTCCTCTTTAGATGACTACCATAAATCTTTCGGACAAAACAATTGCTTCAGAAGTTAAACAAGTCTGTCACATTAAGCAGAGCGCGTTTCTTGTAGATTTTGCGAAACATCCGGATGTTTGGAAATCATTGTTGTCATCATTTGCGTTTTCCGCATATCAGGAACGAAATGACTGTCATTATAAACAGAAACCTGTTAGAGCTGGAAAAATATTTAATCCCAACAAAAAACGAAATTTGGTATCCACATTGTCAATTTGTCAACCGTATGTCAATTTGTCAATGTCTTTCAAGCTGGCAGCCAACCAGGCATTATCGCTTGGCCACCTCTCCAGATGATTTCCTTAAACTAATTAGACAAAACTACCGCTTCAGAAGAAAAATCAGTCATTCCCAACAAAAACGAAATTTTTGTATCCACCTTGTCAATTTGTCAACCGGATGTCAATTTGTCAAAGCCTTAAACGGGCAGCCATCTAGGCATTATTGTCCGGCTTCCTCTTTAGATGATTACCATAAATCCTTCAGACAAAACTATTGCTTCAGAAGTTAAATAAGTCTGTCTCATTATGCAGAACGCGTTTCTTGTAGATTTTGCGAAACATCCGGATGTTTTGAAATCATTGTTGTCATCATTCGCGTTTTCCGCATATCAGGAACGAAATGACTGTCATTATAAACAGAAACCTGTTAGAGCTTGAAAAATATTTATTCCCAACAAAGACGAAATTTGGTATCCACATTGTCAATTTGTCAACCGTATGTCAATTTGTCAAATGTCTTTCAAGCTGCATTATCGTTTTGCCTCTCTAGATGATTACCTTTAATTAATTACCAAAACTACCGCTTCAGAAGAAAAATCAGTCATTCCAACAAAAATATTTTGTATCCACCTGTCAATTTGTCAACCGTATGTCAATTTGTCAAAAGCCGTTTAAACGGGCAGCCATCTAGGCATTATTGTCCGGCTTCCTCTTTAGATGACTACCATAAATCTTTCGGACAAAACAATTGCTTCAGAAGTTAAACAAGTCTGTCACATTAAGCAGAGCGCGTTTCTTGTAGATTTTGCGAAACATCCGGATGTTTGAAATCATTGTTGTCATCATTTGCGTTTTCCGCATATCAGGAACGAAATGACTGTCATTATAAACAGAAACCTGTTAGAGCTGGAAAAATATTTATTCCCAACAAGAAACGAAATTTAGTATCCACATTGTCAAGTTGTCAACCGGATGTCAATTTGTCAAAAGCCTTTTAAACGGGCAGCCATCTAGGCATTATTGTCCGGCTTCCTCTTTAGATGACTATCATAAATCTTTCGGACAAACAATTGCTTCAGAAGTTAAACAAGTCTGTCACATTAAGCAGAGCGCGTTACTTGTGGATTTTGCGAAACATCCGTATGTTTAGAAATCATTGTTGTCATCATTCGCGTTTTCCGCATATCAGGAACGAAATGACTGTCATTATAAACAGAAACCTGTTGAAGCTTGAAAAATATTTATTCCCAACAAAAAACGAAATTTGGTATCCACATTGTCAAGTTGTCAACCGGATGTCAATTTGTCAAAAGCCTTTTAAACGGGCAGCCATCTAGGCATTATTGTCCGGCTTCCTCTTTAGATGACTACCATAAATCTTTCGGACAAACAATTGCTTCAGAAGTTAAACAAGTCTGTCACATTAAGCAGAGCGCGTTACTTGTGGATTTTGCGAAACATCCGGATGTTTAGAAATCATTGTTGTCATCATTCGCGTTTTCCGCATATCAGGAACGAAATGACTGTCATTATAAACAGAAACCTGTTGAAGCTTGAAAAATATTTATTCCCAACAAAAAACGAAATTTGGTATCCACATTGTCAATTTGTCAACCGTATGTCAATTTGTCTAATGTCTTTCAAGCTGGCAGCCAACCAGGCATTATCGCTTGGCCACCTCTCCAGATGATTTCCTTAAACTAATAAGACAAAACTACCTATTCAGAAGAAAAATCAGTCATTCCCAACAAAAAAATATTTTTTGTATCCACC